>NC_083578.1:60071475-60116475 GCF_027579695.1 Neoarius graeffei | reverse complement strand
TTGGATAAATAAAACCCTGCCTTTTGAACCAAAAAACTCCTGTGTCCTCTTGCCTCACTGTTTGGTCCCTTACATTATCATTTAAAAAACATGGTGATTAAAAACTTTTGCACCTGACAATGTTGTTTCTTTATTAGCTGCGTAGAGACTATTTTATTTATTTATTTAACCTTTATTTTACCAGGTTAGTCTCTTGAGATATAAATCTCTTTTCCAAGAGAGACCTGGCCAAGATGGCAGTACAGATAGTTTCATAAAAAACATAAAACAATCAAACCTTAAAAAAACCACACAAAAGACATAAAACAAATAAAGAACATTACAAACATTAAAAGGCGTCACCTAAAACATCTAATTAAAACATGTGCAATTATGAGTGGACTTGTGCTCTAAGGCTTTTACATAACCTATAAAATCATGCAAGGGGATGAAGCGCTGTAATTTCAAATCTTTTTGCAGATCATTCCAAGCGGTGGGTGCAGCAAACATAAATGCTTTTTTGAACAACTCTGTCCGGGCTTGAGGTACATTCAATAAAATAAAGTCATGAGACCTCAAACAACGTGAGCTCTGTTTAAAAGAAAGAAGCTCAGAAATGTAACACGGGAGTCTGCCAATTAAGGCCTAGTAGGAGATGCTTGAATGTTTAATTTGTTATAGGAAGTGTTTCTCATATTATTATAGCGTTCAACAATACCTGTGCTCTGGAATCACAAGGAGTGTGAGTGTAAAAGTAATCGCTGGTCGTGCAGGGTGGCCTCTGCTGACATGTTCCTGACCCGATCCCTAGACACATAGGAAAGAGCCAACACACACACACACACACACACACACACACACACACACACACACACACACACACTTAGATCTAGTGATAGCATGCACACAGCAGCCAAGCAGACAAATCCTACAGCTACTTTGCTACAGCATGCAACTCATTTTCATACCCATTACACAGGGGTTAGTACTTGCACATGCTTCATCTTTATAATTGTAATAAGAGCTGTAATAACACAAAATCATTTTCGTCTGTTTCTCCACAATATGATTACACAAAGGAAAGCAACAACAGAACTTACATTCTGGACTAAAATGTCGAGTCATGGGAATATCACTTGCATGTGACTTTGTTAAAAATTTGAACAAACACATACCTGAATATTTCCCTTCTTCACACTGCTGGCATGCAGCAGCCCCCTTGTTGGAGTAAGTGTTAACTGGACAGGGGGTGCAGTGAGCAGCGCCAGGTTCAGCACTATAGGTGCCAGGCTTACAGTGGAAACATTCAGATGTATATGCAACTCCTGTGGAGAGTGGAACAAATGTTGGAAAGATGTTATTCCCTCTGTCTTTTTTTTTTAACTAAAACTGAAGGTAAAAATTAATTTTAACAACTGTTTGTTAATTACAGCAAAAATGAATGATCATAAAAAAAAAATCAAGCAGTTATTTAACAGTGAAGTTTTTAGGAAGTGACATTTCATTTTTTATGTTAAATGTTTATGCATTAAACATTGTTATTGGGGATGTTTAAGGTCATACCCATGTACCCATACCCATCTCATCTCATTATCTCTAGCCGCTTTATCCTTCTACAGGGTCGCAGGCAAGCTGGAGCCTATCCCAGCTGACTACGGGCGAAAGGCGGGGTACACCCTGGACAAGTCGCCAGGTCATCACAGGGCTGACACAGACAACCATTCACACTCACACCTACGGTCAATTTAGAGTCACCAGTTAACCTAACCTGCATGTCTTTGGACTGTGGGGGAAACCGGAGCACCCGGAGGAAACCCACGCGGACACGGGGAGAACATGCAAACTCCGCACAGAAAGGCCCTCGCCAGCCCCGGGGCTTGAACCCAGGACCTTCTTGCTGTGAGGCGACAGCGCTAACCACTACACCACCGTGCCGCCCGTACCCATACCCATTTTTTGTATATATATTTTGATTAGCAAAAAATTTATTTTGATTAAATGTTATCTACCAGTGTAGTTTGTTATTAATAAGTGGCAGGTTTTACCCATTTTTACACAAGTGTGACCATGATCATTGTAATGATGGTGGTGGTGGTGGTGGTGATGATAATGATGGATTGATTACAAACCTGTGATAGCGATGTTCTTCAGCAGAACCGGTTTAACAGCCCTGCCAGACAGAGAGAACCCAGTGGTTCTCCAGTATAGAACATTGTTCCCACTATTCAATTGAACCTGATTAAAGAACACAGGACAAAATCAGTATCAACCTCAAAGTGAAAAGCTTCGAAAACATTCACTGCTCCTGAAGCATGCACAAAACACACCAATGAAATCACAGAAATGTGCCTGTAAACACGCTTACATAGTGATACCCCCAATCATTCTCAGAAATCTTCATCCAGCGATTCTGAGAATCAGTAGACTGGCACTGGTCATTCTGAACCTGACAACCCACACACACAGGACATGGATAAGAAAAAAAAAACAAAACAATACACAGAGGATTATACACTATATGGCCAAACACATGCGGCCACCTGATCATCATACCCCTATGTGCTTCTTGAATATCCCTTTCTAAAACCCCGGGCATCAATATGGAATTGGTCACCTCTTTCTGCTAATATAGCCTCCACTCTTCTGGGAAGGATTTCCACTAGTTTTTGGCACATATCGTTGTGCCTATTCAGCCACAAGAGCGTTAGTAAGGTCAGGCACTGATGTTGGACAAGAAGGCTTGGCATGCAGTTGGTGTTCCAGTTTATCCCAAATATGTCCAGTGGGGTTGAGGCCAGGCCAGTCAAGTTCTTCCACACCAACCTTTAGTAAACCATATCTTTATGGACCTTGCTTTGTGCACAGGGGCATTGCCATGCTGGAACATATTTGGGCGTCTTAGTTCCATTCATCCATTATCTGTAGCTGCTTTATCCTGTTCTACAGGGTCACAGGCAAGCTGACTATGGGCGAAAGGCGGGGTACACCCTGGACAAGTCGCCAGATCATCACAGGGCTGACACATAGACACAGACAACCATTCACACTCACATTCACACCTACGGTCAATTTAGAGTCACCAATTAACCTAACCTGCATGTCTTTGGACTGTGGGGGAAACCGGAGCACCCGGAGGAAACCCACGCAGACACGGGGAGAACATGCAAACTCCAAACAGAAAGGCCCTCGACAGCCGCTGGGCTCGAACCCAGGACCTTCTTGCTGTGAGGCGACAGCGCTAACCACTACACCACCGTGCCACCCACCTCTTAGTTCCACTGAAGGGAATTCTTATGCAACAGCATACACACACATTCTAGACAATTGTGTGATTTCAACTTTGTGGCAACACATATGGATGTGATCTGTCAGGTGTCTACATACTTTTAGCCATATAGCATAGTTAGAACTTTTTATATAGAGCAGCTTATTCTTCAGTCTGTTGAAAGACAAACTGCACCATTAATCATATTTTGGTGTTAATTTGTTGATTGGCACTTTCATTATTCCTGTAATAAGTTATTCTGCTGTACTGGTGTCACAAGAGGACATTGCTGTTACGGTTACAATGGCATTTAAAAGTAGAAAGATTTTCAACCATAAGAAACATAAAGGATAGGGTCATGTTACACTGTTAAGTCTTAAAAACACTCAAACTGTTTCAGTGTCATATTAATGAGAAATCCACTGCCAAAGTACTGGAGATATCAAAAGCTGGCCTTAAAAGTCCAAAATGCAATGAAGCTGATGACAGCTGCCTTCATATAACATTATAATACTCACAAAGAATTCAAAGAAGATGCTGTTATCAGGATAGAAGTACTGGAAAGTGACTGAGCCGGGCTGTTTCAAATTCACAGCATACGACAGTGTGGAGCTGCATTCGTCTGTGTTGGAGGCTATGTAGTCCCCCTTAGGAGTCCAAGTTGAACTGAACCCCATCAACACACACACACACACACACACACAAGAACACGGTAGTTTTAACATTACAGCAAGTGAATGTAATACTATTTATTTGCATTAACATTTGCACAGTGGGGCGGCACGGTGGTGTAGTGGTTAGCGCTGTCGCCTCACAGCAAGAAGGTCCGGGTTTGAGCCCCGTGGCCGGCGAGGGCCTTTCTGTGCGGAGTTTGCATGTTCTCCCCGTGTCCGCGTGGGTTTCCTCCGGGTGCTCCGGTTTCCCCCACAGTCCAAAGACATGCAGGTTAGGTTAACTGGTGACTCTAAATTGACCGTAGGTGTGAATGTGAGTGTGAATGGTTGTCTGTGTCTATGTGTCAGCCCTGTGATGACCTGGCGACTTGTCCAGGGTGTACCCCGCCTTTCGCCCGTAGTCAGCTGGGATAGGCTCCAGCTTGCCTGCGACCCTGTAGAACAGGATAAAGCGGCTAGAGATAATGAGATGAGATGAGATTTGCACAGTGTGATTGTGGATTCTTTTTATAAATACCATCCTGGCTGTGTCTGGAATTCAACTGATAGGTTTATATTAATGCACTTGTTCTAATACGTTATGTAATAAGTTATCATGGCAGATGCTTCATATCAGTGTTGTAGTCGAGTCACTAAACCTCGAGTCCGAGCCCAGTCTCGAGTCCCCAGTGTTCAAGTCTGAGTCAAGTCCAAGTCATTAAAGAAAATTTTGAGTCGAGTCCGAGAACAAAACTCCAACCGCACCATTTGATGGTGGTTGTTGCTGCCTTTATGTGAAACCGTCTCTGCTACTGTGTTGGACTAACGTTACTGCTTGACTGCACCATTTTAGTTAATAGGCTACAGATAAAAAGCTTGTTTGTCACTCAGCAAGCCCCGCCCACTATCAACAGGGCAAATAACATGAGAGCGGGTTAACACTAGCTAGTTCATCGGTCAGCAAGCCACGCTATCAACAGGGCAATGAACACAGCGTGTCACTTCCTTCTCTGGGTATAGTCTTGCCAAATGACGATTGAAGTTTGAGGTTGTCCCCGTCGTCTCCTCAATAGTTCTTCTACATATGGAACACACAGCACTGCAGTTTTGTCCACTGCACAAGAAGTCTGTATAAGCAAAGCGGACAATCCTAGAGGCTTCTCTCCAGGCATTTTAGCGCCATTAATGTTAGTTTGTTCCTGAACATGACGTATGAACAGGTGAATATGCATTCTCTTGCACGAAATTAGTATAAAAATTAATGTAGAAATAAATATCTTATGCCAAATTATTATGTCATGTTACAAAAATAAAGAAAAACTCCAAGTCCCGTCTCCAATTTACGAGTCCGAATGCAGTTAATGCACAAGTCCGAGTCCAAGTCACGAGTCCTTAAAATTAGTACTCGAGTCTGAGTCCTGCACTCGAATACTACAAGCCTGCTTCATATAACAAATTAAGAAAACAATCAAAGCTTTTTGTAAGAAGATGCTTATTTAACGTTAATGGAAAGAGTTTTGGGTGTCTGCACTTTCTAAAGGTCAGTAAGCTGTCCGCCACTGGAAAGTCTTCAGAATAGAAGGGTTTGCACTTTCCAGTTACTTGGTAATGTGACAAGCTGAGTTTTGTTTGTTTGTTTGTTTGTTTGTTTGTTTGTTTGTTTGTTTGTTTGTTTGTTTTATTAATTTAAAGAGAGAGAGAGAGGGAAAGAAAGGCTGGTGAGAGAACGACTGTTTATAATGTAAGTGATAACTGGAACTAACTTGTCTCACTGACATTCCACACCAATAAATGTAACTGTGAATGGATAAAAAGCATAATATATCATTCATTAATCAATTAAAAATAACAATTGTTGGAAAATTGCTGTGGTAGAAGAGGAATGAAACACTTCGGGATGTGCTGTTATAGGCAAATAATTCACTTCAGGTGGTAACGGTATTACATCACAACTTTGTGGATTACTTTCCAATAACAGCACACAACACTGTTTTATTGTTTACTTATTTGCGTTGATGTGTTGATATAATGCTGGCTGAGTGAATCTGACATTTGATGTGATCTGAATGTGACAGTTGCCTTTTTGTTTGGGTCAGACGCCTCCTTTGTACATTCACTGGTAATTTATATAGTAGTGTAATCCATGTTTGATGACATGTGACTCAAAAAGATAATAATAATAATCACAATCACACATATACCCACAGACAGTAGAAAACACCATATTATTGAACAGTGTCATAAAAACTATAAATTAATGCAAAATAGACAAGTAATTATTAACTTATAAGACACACAATTTGACCTAATCCCCATTTCATATACTAACTTGGTGCAGTTAGTGTAGATGTTTCCTATGTCCATATTGATGCCATGGCTGATAAAGCCAGCAGGTAGGTTGTCCCATTCATCAAAGGCAACTCCTGTACCCAGGGAGTAGGTCCCTGCTGCACACTTCTGACACTCCTGTGTCTTCATGTCCAGATATTCACCTTCCTCACATGAAAACGCTGTCAACAGGTAATAATAGTTAGTGTATTTCTCATCAGTACATCCCAATTCTGGCTTGGAACCTGTCTTTAGTTTTTATAATGTTCACAGACAATTCACTTTTCTCTTTAACAGGATGTACAGCACAGATGTGACATTGTGTAGGATTATCTCATCTCATCTCGTTATCTGTAGCCGCTTTATCCTGTTCTACAGGGTCGCAGGCAAGCTGGAGCCTATCCCAGCTGACTACGGGCGAAAGGCGGGGTACACCCTGGACAAGTTGCCAGGTCATCACAGGGCCGACACATAGACACAGACAACCATTCACACCTACGGTCAATTTAGAGTCACCAGTTAACCTAACCTGCATGTCTTTGGACTGTGGGGGAAACCAGAGCACCCGGAGGAAATCCATGCAGACACGGGGAGAACATGCAAACTCCGCACAGAAAGGCCCTCATCGGCCCCGGGGCTCGAACCCGGACCTTCTTGCTGTGAGGCGACAGTGCTAATCACTACACCACCGTGCCGCCCTGTGTAGGATTATTTAAAGTTCAAATGTTTTCAAGTTTTGATGATACTCAACAAATAAATCTACAGGCAGCCAATATGCTAGCAGGAAGTCTAAATAATCACATTGCTAACACCTAAAATGGGCAGCTAAGCATTCTAAGATAAAAATGTCCTAAACTATATGTCATTCTTTGGATTTTTAGTTTCACATTCTTAAAGAAAGGAATCATTCAGCATTTTTAGAATAGTTATGGGTCTGTAGTTCTACTTGGGACCCTTCCTGATCAGGAAACACTCAGTTGTAGGGTTCTGCCTTTAAAGGCTTACCTGGAGGGACAATAAAAATACCTCTCAAGGTCTATATTTAACTTGTAAATAAAACATTACATTACATTACAGGCATTTAGCAGATGCTCTTGTCCAGAGTGACATACAACAAGGGGGTACTTGACACAGTGCTCCTGGATCAAAGAGGAATAAGGGCCTTGCTCAAGGGCCCAACAGTGGCAGCTTGTCAGTGCTGGGGCTTGAACCCAAAAGACATGCTTTTGTACTTCAAGGTTTATAGCTCCCTAAAACTCCAAGTATTACTTGGAACACTTTCTAATATTGAAACACTCAGTTGTAAAATCAGAAAAAAGTTGGGATGGTATGGAAAATGCAAATAAAAAAAAGAAAGCCGTAATTTCTAAATTTACTTTGACTTGTACTTCACTGCACACAGTATGAACCCAAGATATTTCATGTTTTGTCTAGTCAACTTCATTTCATTTGTTTATAAACATCCATTTTTGCATTTCAGGCCTGCAACACATTCCAAAAAAGTTGGGACAGGGAAATTTAGGGCTAGTAATGAGGTAAAACAATTAAATAATAATGTGATTTGAAACAAGTGATGTCAACAGGTGACTGTAATCATGATTTTGTATAAAATCAGTGTCCAGGAAAGGCCTAGTCTTTGAAGAGATTCAAGGAATCTGAAAGAACTGGTGCGTAAAAGGCAAGGGTTCAAGCCTAAGCTGAACACCTGTGATCTCTGATCCCTCAGAACTGGCATTTGTCTATATTGTAGCTGATATAACAACATGGGCTCAGGATTACTTTGGCAAACCTTTGTCAAGCACTACAATATGGAGTTGCATCCACAAATGCCAGTTAAAACTTTACTGTGCAAAAATGAAGCCTTAAAAGGACCATCCAAACTGTTACCTGTTACTGCAAGTCCAAAAGCCAGGGCCTGTTATGGTATGGGGTTGTGTCAGTGCCCTTGGCAAAGGTAACTTGCACTTCTGTGATGGCAGCATTAATGCAGAAAAGTGCACTGAGATTTTGGAGCATCATATGCTGCTTTCAATGTGTCACATTTTCCAGGTTTATTTCAACAAGACAATGCAAAACTACATTCTGCACGCATTGCAAAGGCATGGCTGTGGAAGAATAGGGTGCCTGTCCCCTCTGTCCCCAAAAGAATTTTGAAACGAAAAATATGGTCATGACGACTCCGTACTGTTGCACACCTTAAGATCTATTTGTGGGAAGAACGGGACAAAATAACACCTGAAACACGTCACACTGTAAAACATTTCAGCCTTGCTTAGTTATGTCCACTTAATTTTTCTCTTTAACTCAATGAGCTCTGAAAACTGTTTTAATTTGAACTAATCTGTGCAAGTTTTCAAAGGTTAGACTTGAATTACTTAGTTGTCTTGACTAGTTGAGACTTTTCCTGAGTTGAAACAAAGATAATCATCAAATTGAGTTAACTTGCATTTTCAAGGCAGCAGGTGAACTTGTATTTCCAAGTTAAACCAATTTGAAATGTTTTACAGTGCATTAACTGGTGTCTTCAGTCCCTAAACATCTTAAGTGTTGTGAGACTCAATGGCAACATTATAAAGTGGTAAATATTTTACTGTCCCAACTTTTTTGAAATGTTTTGCAAGAATCAAAATTGAAATAAGTGTTTCATTTGGAAAAACAATAAAATTCATGAGGTAAAACATCAAACAATGTGCTGTTGCATTGTTTTGAGTGCAATACTGGTCAAAGATTATTTACAAATCACTTTTTTCAGTTTTAATTTCAATTTCAACATACACCGTCCCAACTTTTTCTGATTTGGGGTTGTATGTAGAACCTTTTAAGCTTTAAGGGTTCTAGATTGGGGCGACACGGTGGTGTAGTGGTTAGCGCTGTGGCCTCACAGCAAGAAGGTCCTGAGTTCGAGCCCCGTGGCCAGCGAGGGCCTTTCTATGTGGAGTTTGCATGTTCTCTCCATGTCTGCGTGGGTTTCCTCTGGGTGCTCCGGTTTCCCCCACAGTCCAAAGACATGAAGGTTAGGTTAATTGGTGACTCTAAATTGACCGTAGGTGTGAATGTGAGTGTGAATGGTTGTCTGTGTCTATGTGTCAGCCCTGTGATGACCTGGCGACTTGTCCAGGGTGTACCCCACCTCTCGCCCATAGTCAGCTGGGATAGGCTCCAGCTTGCCTGCGACCCTGTACAGGATAAGCAGCTACAGATAATGGATGGCTGGGCTCTAGATTGAATTGTAAACATTATTATCTGGCTCATGAATGCTGGAACGAAGCACTAAGGTCTTGTTACTCACTGCAGTGTGTTCCTTTAACTGGGTCAGGGAGGCCTGTGCATGTGTCAGGCTTGTTGGGTATCGCCACTCTCCATCTGGACCCCAGAACATCACAGTCTGTATACTCAAAGTGGTAATCTGACTAAGATAACAACACACACACACACACACACATTCATTCGAAGATGAATGCATATGGTTGAAAAGAAAAGCATGTACAACATTGTAGTTTGTTACATTAAGGTAGCATTTGGAACAGTACAAATTTATCACGTCAGTTAATTGAGGTAAACACACAGTGCCTTGCAAAAGTATTCATCCCCCTTGGTGTTTGTTCTGTTTTGTCGCATTACAAGCTGGAATTAAAATGAATTTTTGGAGGGTGAGCACCATTTGATTTACACAATATGCCTACAACTTGAAAGGTGCACACTGTTTTTTTTTTTATTGTGATACAAACAATAATTAAGATGAAAAAACAGAAATCTGAAGTGTGCACAGATATTCACCCCCTTTCGTATGAAACCCCTAAATAAGAGCTGGTCCAACCAATTCACTTCATAAATCACATAATTAGTTGATTAAGGTCCACCTGTGTGCAAAGTGTCACATGATCTGTCACATGATGTCTGTATAAATCAACCTGTTCTGGAAGGACCCTGACTCTGCAACACTACTAAGCAAGCAACATGAAAACCAAGGAGCACTCAGAACAGGTCAGAGAAAAGTTGTGAAG
This sequence comes from Neoarius graeffei, assembly GCF_027579695.1. Taxonomy (NCBI): domain Eukaryota; kingdom Metazoa; phylum Chordata; class Actinopteri; order Siluriformes; family Ariidae; genus Neoarius; species Neoarius graeffei. The sequence goes on along the minus strand of NC_083578.1, from coordinate 60,106,246 downwards.
AAGTATAGATCAGGGTTGGATTATAAAAAATATCCCAAACTTTGAATATCCCAGGAAGCACCATTAAGTCCATTATAGCAAAATGGAAAGAATATGGCACCACTACAAACCTGACAAGAGAAGGCTGCCCACCAAAACTCACAGACCGGGCAAGGAGGGCATTAATCAGAGATGCAACAAAGACACCAAAGATCCACAGCAGAGATGGGAGTATCTGTCCATCGGACCAGTTTAAGCTGTACACTCCACAGAGTGGGGTTTTATCGAAGAGTGGCCAGAAAAAAGTCACTGCTTAAGAAAACACATTTGGAGTTTGCCCAACAGCATGTGGCAGACTCCCCCAACACATGGAAGAAGATTCTCTGGTCAAATTAAACTAAAACTGATCTTTTTGGCCATCATGGGAAATGCCATATGTGGCGCAAACCCTGAGAACACCATTCCTACAATGAAGCATGGTGGTGGCAGCATCATGTTTTTCATCTGCAGGGACAGGAAAGCTGGTCAGGACTGAAGGAAAGATGGATGGCACTAAATACAGGACAATTCTGGAGGAAAACCTGTTTGAGTCAACCAGAGGTTTCAGACTGGGATGAAGGTTCATGGTCCAGCAGGACAATGACCCTAAACATACTGCTAAAGCTACACTGGAGTGGTTTAAAGAGAAACATTTAAATGTCTTGGAATGGCCTCGTCAAAGCCCAGACCTCAATCCAATTGAGAATCTGTGGCATAACTTGAAGATTGCTGTACACCAATGCAACCCATCTAACTTGAAGGAGTTGGGGCAGTTTTGCCTTGAGGAATGGGCAAAAATCCCAGTGACTAGATGTGCTAAGCTAATAGAGACATACCCCAAGACTTGCAGCTGTCACTGTAGCAAAAGGTGGCTCTACAAAGTATTGACTTTGAGGGGGGGTGAATACCTATGCACACTCCAGATTTCTGTTTTTTCATCTTAATTATTGTTTGTGTCGCAATAAAAAAAAAAATAGTGTGCACCTTTAAAGTGGTAGGCATGTTGTGTAAATCAAATGGTGCCAACCCCCCCAAAAAATCCATTTTAATACCAGCTTATAATGCAACAAAACAGGACAAACACTAAGGGGGATGAATACTTTTCCAAGGTACTGTACAGGTGTTATTTTTCATTGACACCGTTACATTTATTTCTTGTTTTGAAAATCTATGGAGAGTTGATGACTGGTAAACCATTGTCTATGGCACTCTGATACATGTTTAATTATTCAACCCCCTTTTTAAATACAAGGTCAGATCAATATTTACACAGGCATCCACCACACCCTTTGACAACCACCTTTAACAAGGATGTTTAATTCCCAGTCCCCACAAGCTGCTTAACAGGAATTATTTACTTACCATGATGGTGAGGTAAAGCAGATTCTTAAACAAATGTGCTATTCTATTCCACATATATACCAATACTTGCAAACACTATTCACTAATTCCTTCAACAAAACTTCTTACGTTTTATTAGAGTGGTTCATTAGATGTTGCCCACTCCTCGGAATATTTACACAAGGCTTTGAATAACAGTAGAGCACCTAATCAACATGCACCTACCCGAACCTGACAGAATCCAACCTGGAGATTAGACCACAAGAACTTAGCAAAGTACACCCAAACACCCCATGTGAAGCAGAACTAGATTAATAGTTAACAAAATAGAAGGACAAAAAACGGTTCTCCCTGGATACTGTTTCCTATTAGTGAAGCTACATTAGTTCTGTGCATGATGAAACAGTACACTTATCAAAGAGGAAAAAAAAAGAGTAGACGGAAGAAAATAATTAATCAGTCAGGCTTAATGGCAGTCTCCTCTCTTGCACTAATCCAGGCGTTCATATTATTATGATAAATCCAAGGCAACAGGACAGAGTGACCTATGTTTCTATGGTGTCTCTGCCTACATTGTCTTCTCTCCTGGGCCAAATGCAAGGTCTTTTAACCTTCACGAGAGTACAGGATGAATACCATAATAAATGCAGTGAACCGCACTGTGCTATTCTTGTCATTTAGGGCCAGTAAAAATTTATAAAGACATAAATTTATAAAGACATAAATAAGGCCTTGGTTTAACAGGACTTACAGGAAATGGTATAAAATCATGAGGTAATCGTTTCTCTCTCACCATATGTCAGTTTCGCACAGGTTTAAACATGTTCTTATCATCTTCTGATAAGATCCTCAGGCTGCTAGTTTTCACACTATTCATACACAATGCTCAGTTGACACAGTTTAACTCAGATATGGCTGCTTACATATCGAAGGAAATGCAAATTGAAATGAATTTGAGGTTTGAACCTCTTTGAGGTTTCCAAGCATCACCTATACATCTATCTGAGGGAATCATGGATGATCTAACCACATTGAATGCTGACATGGATGTATACAGTAATTGAGCCTAACATTTTTTAAAAATTCACTGATGCATCATCGTTGTCATCAGCTGTCCATTGCCAGTGATGATGACTGCCCCACTAGGATGCACAGAAACGCAAACGGGCCGCGAGGCCTGCATCAGAGCGACCGATTTGTCCACAGCGGTGGCTAAACCGTCACATTTACTCCATCGCCACAGGGCTTTCTTATTCTCCTCTCCTAATTAAGTACCTTGCACAGTAAGGTAAGACAAACGATGTCGTGCCTCCATCATGTTGTCTCTCTGGACCTCCAGACCTGACGGGTATGGAAGTTGCCCTGCAGTGACAACTGACTTGCCGAATGATGCCATCCGTTGGCCGTTTGAGTGGCTCTTCCACATGCCATCAGGTGGTGCGCCATTGACCCTGTTGGGTTCATCTGCCACGTTGCACCAAAAATCACCCTGCTACCAGCGCCTTATTGATAATGTACTATTTAACCCATAGCTGGAACCCAAGCAGGTGCCACTCCAGGTCAGGGCGGACCTGGGAGCAATGGTGATTAAGGGGTAACTCCACTTTCCCCAATACTCAAGTTCTCCTGGACCTGAGACTCACCACCAGTTGCAGTTTAAAGTTATACCCAGGACTACTTGATGCATCAATTCTTGTTCTTTCACATTACTGAACCATTTATCCCACTACTCTTTAAATCATATTCTTTATAATTCTTCCCAGCTTATGATCTTCACCCTCTCTTTGCATTACAGTGTGCAATCGTATAATCGACTCACTAAGCCTAAGTAAACACCTGTTGAAGTAACTGCAGCACGTGAACATGAGCGCAGAAGAAAAACGACCAATATAGTCCAATTCCCATGTTGCCATATCATTGATATACCTTCTAAAAAAAAAGAAAATTTACTCCATTCACAGACAATGTATCCAGTTTATGCAGTATTTTATAAAAGTTTTAGTCATGTCAGGAACAACCTTGCAGCTGAATCTATGTAACATGCCTGTATGAATAGCACTGACATACAGTACTGTATGTCTCTCCATCAAGATATTGAAAATTATTTGGAGTTAGAAAACATTTTTAATCTTTTGTTATGAAAGCCCAGGAATCATGCAACTAACACGGCAGCAACGTATAACAGAGAGATAAAGACATCAGTTTTTCTAGAAACAGATGTGAATCAACATCCTCAACTCCTAATGTGCTTTTCTGTCCATATGCATGACTTCTGCTAGAACAACGACCGATCAATTATGCATTTAATTACAAAAGAAGAAAATGGCATGTTGAATAACCAGTACAGCAGCTGTTCCGAAAGACCAGAGGATTTTTTGAACATACATATAGACAAGTTGTGTTGGAATAAGATCCTTAGCACCTGAACAATACTTTGATCGGATACACAGCACAGATGTGACATTGTAGGGGTTCATTAAAAGTTCAAATAAGTTTTCACAACACTCTACAAAAATTACATGCAGCCAGTGAAGCTTTGTTAAGAGTTCTTAGAATAGTGATGGGTCCATAATTCAAAGAAGTTGTACTTGGAGCCCATTACTGACAGGGAAATACTCAGTTGTAGGGTTCTACCTTTAAAGGAAGGACAAATAAAGTACCTCGAAGGGTCTGTATTTACATCTTTTTTTTTCTAAGAGTGTAAATAAAACATGCTTTTGTACTTTCATGAGTAACATGGTGCATGTTTACAACAAAGGACCTTTTGTTAGGTTGGAATATACCAACCTTTGGATTTTTTTTTTTAAATATACAGGACAGTGGGGCGGCACGGTGTTGTAGTGGTTAGCGCTGTTGCCTCACAGCAAGAAGGTCCGGGTTCGAGCCCCGTGGCCGACGAGGGCTTTTCTGTGTGGAGTTTGCATGTTCTCCCCGTGTCCGCGTGGGTTTCCTCCGGGTGCTCCGGTTTCCCCCACAGCCCAAAGACATGCAGGTTAGGTTAACTGGTGACTCTAAATTGACCGTAGGTGTGAATGTGAGTGTGAATGGTTGTCTGTGTCTACGTGTCAGCCCTGTGATGACCTGGCGACTTGTCCAGGGTGTACCCCACCTTTCGCCCGTAGTCAGCTGGGATAGGCTCCAGCTTGCCTGCGACCCTGTAGAACAGGATAAAGCGGCTAGAGATAATGAGATGAGAGGAGATGAGATGAGATACAGGACGGCATTATCACCTCACAGCAAGCAAGTTCTGGGTTTTGCCGGGGGCTTTTCTGTATGAATGAATATATAGAAGAAGAACAACAACAACTTTATTCATCATACGCACACTTGTGAAATTCCTCTCTGCATGTAACCCATCTGAAGCAGTGAACACACACAATGAGCACACACACATACCCAGAGCAGTGGGCAGCCATGCTACAGCACCCAGGGAGCAGTTGGGGGTGAGGTTCCTTGCTCAAGTGCCCGCCCCATGTTAACCTAAGTGCATGTGTTTGAGCTGTAGGGGAAACCAGAGCAGCCAGAGGAAACCCATGCAGACACAGGGAGCACATGTAACTCCATACAGAAACGCCCCCGTCGCCGCTGGGCTTGAACCCAGAACCTTCTTGCTGTGAGGCGACAGTGCTAATCACTACACCACCGTGCTGCCCAAGTTGTATCAACAGAGGATCCTTAGCACCAAACAATACATATCTAAGAACAACAGTAAGGTAATACTACATTTGGGTGGGGGTCTCAGCCCATCAAGCAGACAGGAAGTAAAGAGTGTAAAGAATCAATAATAGGGACAAAGTTTATTATTATTATTATTATTATTATTATTATGTCCTAGGCGCTTACATCATTATTAATAACATATATTTCTGTTTTTAAGAAAAAGTCCAGAGGAAGGAGACAGACACCGAGATATTACGGTTTAAATGAAATATCGCGATACTTCGCTTTCAGAGCGCTATTACTGGCGGGACAACAATCCATCACTAAACATATGGTGCTGTATTCCGAGTTTGTAACCGAAGGTGACTGTGAGAAATTGTTCAAAAGACATTAAAAACTTTACTATTTGACTTTTAGTCGTCATGTAGCTCGTGTTCTTACCTCTTTACAGCTGGGCAGCTCCATCGGCTCCAGCGCGTCTAATAAGAGGAGTGCGAAAAACACTGTGGAAACGGACAAGCTGCACTGGGAAATAACTGTAAAATGTAAACGTTTCAGTAACATCGTCGGGGGAAAAAATATATATATACATAAATAGAAATAACGACGTGCGAACAGAAAATCAAAGTGAGAGAGAGAGAGAGAGAGAGAGAGAGAGAGAGAGAGAGATCCTGTTAGAGTGACAGCTGGTGCTTTGACTCTGGCGCTGCTGCTGCTGCGCGCGCGCTTTATTTGCACAGCGGGACTGTGTGTGACACGCTGCTGCTGCTGCTGCTGCTGCTGGACACTGTGCTCACTTCACAGCCTCAACCCCCAACACACACACACACACACACACGTGTGCCGATCTCAAGGACGCGTTATCCTAATGGGCTCATAGACATCCTAATACATAGACGGAGCATCCAATGTAAATTCTAAAAGCGCTGACGAGACGCGGGGCCGCCATCTTGGAGTGGTGATCCGCTGCACTCAGTGTAATACTAAATACATTAGATATAAACAGCTTAACGTTTTTCTATCGGCTACAACCACCAATCTATTGCAAATAAAATGCGGCTTTAACAATCTAAATCCATTATAATGATTCTGTGTGTATGTTTTCTTTAAATAGATTGTTAAGAACATATCAAAGCGGAAATTAATCTAGTCAGTGAATTTATAAGAGCCTTTTACATCCTTCAACACAATCTGACCCCCCTTCAGCAAAGCTGATGTATTCAGGTTGAGTGGGGCACTTTGGTATGTAGGACAATGTGTGATGACCATATATTGAGGTATTTCACTCACGTGACCAGGTCATGTGACGCTGCCATTTTGGACGGCACGGCTCGAATCAGTTTGAATGCGAGGAAGGCGACAATCGAAAAACATAAAAGAAAAAGGAGCGAGATGCAGAAAACACCTTCACTATCCAGCGACGTAGGGCATTTACAGGGCGAGCAGAGGGAGAGGTATTTGCAAAAACTGAGGTTAGCAGGCTTAGAGAACGACATTTACCTGCTTCCACCAGGATTGTTCACTGACGTACGGAAGTACACGAAGCCCTCGTCTTTACCTGACTTCGGCCCACATGATCTGTATACCTATATCGTTAAAAACCCATCGCCATACACATACACGCCAACGTCCGAGGTTCCGGAGCACGCTCCGGCTTGCTCCCGGAGTGCTCCGGCCGAGGTTCCGGAGCGCGCTCCGGCTTGCTCCACCTCAAATTAAGCAGCGCGCTCTGGCTTGCTCCCCCTCAAATTAAGCAGCGTGCTCTGGCTTGCTCCCCCTCAAATTAAGCAGCGCGCTCTGGCTTGCTCCCCCTCAAATTAAGCAGCGTGCTCCGGCTTGCTCCAGAGCAAGCCGGAGCGCGCTGCTTAATTTGAGGGGGAGCAACCCAGAACACGCTCCGGAACCTCGGCCGGAGCACTCCGGGAGCAAGCCGGAGCGCGCTGCTTAATTTGAGGGGGAGTAAGCCGGAGCGCGCTCCGGTACCTCGGACGTTGGCTCCGGCAGCTATTTACACTGGATCCAGTGTAAATAGCTGCCGGATCATAATTACAGTAAACTAGTAAATACAGTAAAGGAAAAACTTGAGACTGAAAGGTTTTAACAGTCATCCAAATGACTGAACGTAAACATTGCTACAGTAACATTCAGTACCAGCTATGATGTTGTTGACATTAGCTAGTCAACAATAGCTACTACAGAAGAACAAAGAGGTTACAATGGGTTATTTTAACCTATTTGGTTACACACTCGCCACCACAGAATGTTAACAGCAATGTAATGCCTTTTCTGGCTAATTTTATTTGTCTTACCTCCAACAAAGTGGTCACTACACAAGCGTTGGTATGCCGAGGGCTGCCAATCTGTTAATGGCCGCTATCCATCTTCTCCGTCGGGATCTGATAAAATGATAAACCTTGCCTTGTTTGTTGATGGTTACTACATCCAGGTGCACAACAATATAGTGGCATGATGGAAGTCTTGCTGAAAGTAAAAACTTTCTTTGCTGCTGTACCTCAATGTTGGCTGTGGTAAACTACTGGTAGTACATGTCCAAAATGGTGGCCGCGTTTGTCGTGACGTCACGTGAAAAGGGTCCATACGCACAGAGACAGTTTGAAAGACAGCGGTTTGTTCCTCCTACCCGCTTCGGGAATGTCTACGGATCGAGGCCAGACTAAATATTCACATTTAGTCTGGCTTGCCAGGCTAACATAGCCTAACATTTTGAGATTTATTTCTGAGAAGCAAGATATTTTTCTTTCTTTGTCATCGCTCTTTGTTTTCACAAGTTAAAAGTCGCCTGGATTCCAAAATGAAAACGAACGGTTATATACCAAATGAATGTTCTTGTTCTGAATACTAAAGAAACTGTTGTAGGCCTAGGTTATGTTCTTGACATGTTGTTCATTGACTCACTCATTCAAAGGCTTCTTGAGGCTAAACTTTAGTTAACCAGACTTGTTAACCGTGATGTCTGATGGATTTTTTCACCATGCAATTGCCTATTTCACCATTGCTTTTTCTCAATTAAATAGGTGATGATGGATATAAAGTTTTATTGTTCAATAGTATTTCTAATTGTGCCACTGTCATTATTTAAGTTTCTGTGTCTAGTTAGACAGGCACGTCTGAGGGGATGAATTTGCTGAGCGCAGTTGACAACAGGCAGGGGTGGGGCCTCGGGGGGGTGTCTGCCCAGGGCCTCGGCAAGGGTTAACGCTGCCCTGGCCAATCTAAAAAGGTATGGGGTTTAACGGCAATTATTTCCAGACACAGATTTTCAGGCATTTTGCATGTTTGTATAGATACTGTCTTTGCCGTAGTGGTTAGAAGGTTCTGGGTTCAAGCCCAGTGTCTGGCAGGGGCCTTTCTGTGTGGAGTTTGGATGTTCTCCCCCATGGGTTTCCTCCAGGTGCTCCAGTTTCCCCCACAGTCCAAAGACATACAGGTTAGTCTAATTGGTGGCTCTAAATTGACCGTAGGTGTGAATGTGAGTGTGAATGGTTGTGTGTCTCTATGTGTCAGCCCTGTGATGACCTGGCGACTTGTCCAGGGTGTACCCCGCCTCTCACCCATAGTCAGCTGGGATAGGCTCCAGCTTGCCTGTGACCCTGTAGAACAAGATAAGCGGCTACAGACAATGGATGGATGGATGGATACGGTCTTTGCCATGGTGGTGTAGTGGTTAGCACTGTCGCTTCACAGCAAGAAGGTTCTGGGTTCAAACCCAGTGTCTGGCAGGGGCCTTTCTGTGTGGAGTTTGCATTTTCTCCCCCATGGGTTTCCTCCAGGTGCTCCAGTTTTCCCCACAGTCCAAAGACATACAGGTTAGGTTAATTGGTGGCTCTAAATTGACCGTAGGTGTGAATGTGAGTGTGAATGGTTGTGTGTCCCTATGTGTCAGGCCTGTGATGACCTGGCGACTTGTCCAGGGTGTACCCCGCCTCTCGCCCATAGTCAGCTGGGATAGGTTCCAGCTTGCCTGTGACCCTGTAGAACAAGATAAGCAGCTACAGACAATGGATGGATGGATGGATGGATGGATACGGTCTTTGCCATGGTGGTGTAGTGGTTAGCACTGTCGCTTCACAGCAAGAAGTTTCTGGGTTCAAACCCAGTGTCTGGCAGGGGCCTTTCTGTGTGGAGTTTGCATTTTCTCCCCCATGGGTTTCCTCCAGGTGCTCCAGTTTTCCCCACAGTCCAAAGACATACAGGTTAGGTTAATTGGTGGCTCTAAATTGACCGTAGGTGTGAATGTGAGTGTGAATGGTTGTGTGTCCCTATGTGTCAGCCCTGTGATGACCTGGCGACTTGTCCAGGGTGTACCCCGCCTCTCGCCCATAGTCAGCTGGGATAGGTTCCAGCTTGCCTGTGACCCTGTAGAACAAGATAAGCGGCTACAGACAATGGATGGATGGATGGATACGGTCTTTGCCATGGTGGTGTAGTGGTTAGCACTGTCGCTTCACAGCAAGAAGGTTCTGGGTTCAAGCCCAGTGTCTGGTAGGGGCCTTTCTGTGTGGAGTTTGCATGTTCTCCCTGTGTACGCATGGGTTTCCTCTGGGTGCCATAGTTTCCCCCACAGTCCAAAGACATACAGGTTAGGCTAATTGGTAGCTCTAAATTGACCATAGGTGTGAATGTGAGTGTGAATGGTTGTGTGTCTCTATGTCTCAGCCCTGTGATGACCTGGCGACTTGTCCAGGGTGTACCCCGCCTCTCACCCATAGTCAGCTGGGATAGGCTCCAGCTTGCCTGTGACCCTGTAGAACAAGATAAGCGGCTACAGACAATGGATGGATGGATGGATACGGTCTTTGCCATGGTGGTGTAGTGGTTAGCACTGTCGCTTCACAGCAAGAAGGTTCTGGGTTCAAGCCCAGTGTCTGGCAGGGGCCTTTCTGTGTGGAGTTTGCATGTTCTCCCCCATGGGTTTCCTCTAGGTGCTCCTTTTTTCCCCACAGTCCAAAGACATACAGGTTAGGTTAATTGGTGGCTCTAAATTGACCGTAGGTGTGAATGTGAGTGTGAATGGTTGTGTGTCTCTGTGTCAGCCCTGTGATGACCTGGCGACTTGTCCAGGGTGTACCCCGCCTCTCACCCATAGTCAGCTGGGATAGGTTCCAGCTTGCCTGTGACCCTGTAGAATAAGATAAGTGGCTACAGACAATGGCTGGATGGATGGATACGGTCTTTACCATGGTGGTGTAGTGGTTAGCACTGTCGCTTCACAGCAAGAAAGTTCTGGGTTCAAGCCCAGTGTCTTGCAGGGGCCTTTCTGTGTGGAGTTTGCATGTTCTCCCCCATGGGTTTCCTCCAGGTGCTCCAGTTTTCCCCACAGTCCAAAGACATACAGGTTAGGTTAATTGGTGGCTCTAAATTGACCGTAGGTGTGAATGTGAGCGTGAATGGTTGTGTGTCTCTGTGTGTCAGCCCTGTGATGACCTGGCGACTTGTCCAGGGTGTACCCCACCTTTCTCCCGTAGTCAGCTGGGATAGGCTCCAGCCTGCCTGTGACCCTGTAGAACAAGATAATTGGCTACAGAGAATGGATGGATTGATGGATGGATACGGTCTTTACCATGGTGGTGTAGTGGTTAGCACTGTCGTTTCACAGCAAGAAGGTTCTGGGTTCAAGCCCAGTGGCCGGCAGGTGTGGAGTTTGCATGTTCTCCCCTGTGGGTTTCCTCCTGGTGCTCTGGTTTCTCCTACAGTCTAAAGACATGCAGTTAGGTTAACTGTCTAATTTGTCCACAAGTGTGTGTGTGAATGGTTGAGAGGAGAAAACCTCTATGATAATCCAATAGCAGGCAACAGCAAACCATTACTGTAATTCTTCCCTAGAAACTTTGATGGCTGGAGCTGTCAGATTGGACCTGCCATCAGGCAGAACACTAAAGCAGATTATCTTTGCCAAATACATATTTCATTCACACTTCCAGTTTTCATATTACAGTGAATGAACTGTTTCAACTGAACAACCAGTGTCTGGAAAGTCGTGAAAAGTGTTGAAACTAACTTTTTTCATGAGGAATACGATGATGACGGGCGCCACGGTGGTGCAGTGGTTAGCACTGTCACCTACACGACGGACAGCACGATGGTGCAGTGGTTAGCAAGAAGGTGACAGTGCTAACCACTGCACCACCAGGCCACCCATCATTATCGTATGCTGTGGCAAGAAGGTTCTGGGTTCAAGTCCAGTGGCTGACAGGGGCCTTTCTTTGTGAAGTTTGCATGTTTTCCCCATATCTGCATGGGTTTCCTCCGGGTGCTCCGGTTTCCCCCACAGTCCAGATACATGCAGGTGAGGTTAACTGGCTACTCTAAATTGCCCATAGGTGTGAATGTGTTGTGAGTGTACAGAAAAGAACTGGCCACCCTACTGCTGAAATTCTGGCTAAGTCAACTAAGCATGGTTCACCTCAAGCCTGGATCGGGTTCGGCAGTGACGATAATGACAATAACAACAGACTACACAAAAAGAAAAGTTTTTATATTCAGTATAGAAACTTAAAAACACATATGGCTGCATCATTATAACATCTCATCTCATCTCATCTCATCTCATTATCTCTAGCCGCTTTATCCTTCTACAGGGTCGCAGGCAAGCTGGAGCCTATCCCAGCTGACTACGGGCGAAAGGCGGGGTACACCCTGGACAAGTCGCCAGGTCATCACAGGGCTGACACATAGACACAGACAACCATTCACACTCACATTCACACCTACGGTCAATTTAGAGTCACCAGTTAACCTAACCTGCATGTCTTTGGACTGTGGGGGAAACCGGAGCACCCGGAGGAAACCCACGCGGACACGGGGAGAACATGCAAACTCCACACAGAAAGGCCCTCGCCGGCCCCGGGGCTCGAACCCAGGACCTTCTTGCTGTGAGGCGACAGCGCTAACCACTACACCACCGTGCCGCCCCTCATTATAACATAATTATGGATAATAAACACATTATGGATATACACTCACCATCCACTTTATTAGGAACACCTGTACCCCTGCTCATTCATCCAATCAGCAAATCATGTGACAGCAGCACAATGCATAAAGTCATGCAGATACAAGTTCAGAGTCAAACATCAGAATGGAGAGAAATGTGATTTTAGTGAGTTTGACCTTGTCATGTCATGCTTGTTGATACCAAATGTAGAGTCAGGCTGTTGGGGATGGGCTGGTTTGAGTACTTCAGAAACTGAACAGCTGAAGATTTGGAAAACACCGCCTGGTCTCGTTCCTCAGTAACTCATCAGGGGCTGGTGTGGCAGAGCCCCACCATTTACAGTATACCAACCATTCATCAGTTAAGCAATATTGTATGAGAGGGAGTTCTGGACTGAATATCATCAGCACAGCTGTTATTCGGTTGTAGGTACGAGGCCGTAGCTAATCACAGCCGTGCTGATATTTAGTACAACAGCACAACCTCGAGTGAATATTGCTGTTATAGCTACAACACACCAAAAACCGAAGAATCTAGAGATATCTTCTTAAATTCTTGCAAGAATATTCTTGGCTCATATCTGGAGATTTGTGTGTGTGTGTGTGTGTGTGTGTGTGTGTGTGTGTGTGTGTGTGTGTGTGTGTGAGAGAGAGAGAGAGAGAGAGAGAGAGACAATGTCATGATCAGAGTACCCAACATGGATTTTATCATATATGGGTCATAGCTTGAAATATCTGGGAAAAACCATCTCTGGATTCTAGGGTATTTTGCATAGTGACAATTCAATAAAAAGAAATTAATATCAAGTAAGTGACATTTTGTTTACAATATGGCCAAATGTTGTTCACTTTTGCTCCTCTAGCATAAATACAGTAGATCCCAAAGAAGTCACACTAACTTTTATAACAGGTCAGCTAGCTGGTTGATTTGTACATTCCAATTAAAGGTGCTTCTGGTAAAATCGGCATCCCTTCTTTCTTTTCATCTTCATCTGTAAAGCTATCACATTTTAAGTCAAAAGATATATACAGTACCTGAAAAGTATAATTTCCCATGCCCTAGGAAGTGTAATTTTATATGCAGGATACAGACAAGCAGAGATACAGTGATACCCCTTTTCGGCCTACAGGGAATTTTGAATCATTCGGAGCATTTCAACCAAAAATAAATTGGTTCAGAACCTGAAAAGTTTTCCAGCACAAACCATGACAATATCAGTGGGTGTGTGAGAAACACCTGCCATTCATGACACATCCTTAATTACAATGGTTCCACTCAAAACTGGTGAAAAATGGGCCAGTTCGCTAGCTGGCACCGAGGCTCAAACAATCCTGAACGGAATCTTTTCAAGAACCCGTTCCCTGTTGGTTGAAAAGAGGTAACAGTGAAACATCCCAGTGACGTTATGCGAAATATCAGTACTCTTTGGAATGCCGCTGACCAAATTAGTGGACTGGAAGTAACTGTTGTAGCGATAAATGTTCATAAAGTCATCATTTGTCATAAAGTCCAACTCCATCTTTTTTAAATTCCACTGACCAATAGAGTGACCAATGATTGTTAAAAACAATTTAAATTTTGCTATTTGTCAAATTTTGCTGATGTTCACCTTTCCAGATGTGCAATCACTGGACGGCATGCTCAGTGCCTTATCTATTCCCAGAGTTATTGTTACACCTAGTGGCCAAAAATAGGAACTGCAACAAGTCCTAATGGAGGCCCATTGCTTCCCCATACTCGAGGGATGAGCAGCAGACTTGCCAGATTGGGAAAAATTTTTAATTTCTCTGTAGCCACTAAGTTTATAGCAAATAATCGTAAGTAAGTCTAGTAAAGTGCAGAAAGTGTGTCTATGATGCACAGAACCATTTCTCTAGTAAGATAGGGACAGAAATATTACAGAAACACATGCGCACCACAGTGATCTTGTTTTCCATGCAAAGACTAAAAAAAAGAAAACAGGTGTCTTTTCCAGTGCTGATTAGTTTGGTACGGTGGCCAGGAAGTGCAAAACAAAATTGCAAAATGTGAAGCACTTTTACATTTTATAAAACAAAATTGGGTGGCACGGTGGTGTAGTGGTTAGCGCTGTCGCCTCACAGCAAGAAGGTCCAGGTTCAAGCCCCGTGGCCAGCGAGGGCCTTTCTGTGCGGAGTTTGCATGTTGTCCGTGTGGGTTTCCTCCGGGTGCTCTGGTTTCCCCCACAGTCCAAAGACATGCAGGTTAGGTTAACTGGTGACTCTAAATTGACCGTAAGTGTGAATGGTTGTCTGTGCCTATGTGTCAGCCCTGTGATGACCTGGCGACTTGTCCAGGGTGTACTCCGCCTTTCGCCCATAGTCAGCTGGGATAGGCTCCAGCTTGCCTGCGACCCTGTAGAACAGGATAAAGCGGCTAGAGATAATGAGATGAGATATAACAAAATTATATTAGCAAAACACTTTTACCAAGGACAAAACAAATTTACATCTTCGAAAACAAACTGACAAGATGCGAAACACTTTTACAAGCGCTGAGACAAATTTACAAGTGGTAGAACACTTTTACCAGTCCCGAAACAAATTTACAAATGAAAATTTTCACAGAAGGGGAATATACCAAATGCCGCAAGCGACCCGGAAGTACGGTGGCCGGGAAGTGATAGAGTGAGTGGTCAATTCGTGTTCCCTGTGCCCAAAATCACTCACTAGTAGTCCTCTATATAGAATTCCCTATATAGTGAGTAGGGAGTAGTGAATGAGTGAGTGATTTCGGACACAGCCGTTGTCTTGTTCCACATGCACTTGATCCTTCTGTCTGGTCCGTGCCCTTTAAAAATTCTAGAGACTGTCCACACGAACTGCGTTAAGCAACTCATGTGTTTTCCACAAAAGGGGCAAAACATCATTCGGTCACAGTCAACGTTCCGTCACCATGAACTTCACAGAAGACAACACAAATTGACCACTCAGTCTATCACTTCCGGGTCACTTGCAGCATTTGGTATATTCCCCTTCCGTGAAGATTTCGTTTATAAATTTGTTTCGGGACTGGTAAAAGTGTTTTGCCACTTGTAAATTTGTCTCAGCGCTCGTAAAAGTGTTTCGCATCTTGTCAGTTTGTTTTCGAAGATGTAAATTTGTTTTGTCCTTAGTAAAAGTGTTTTGCTAATGTAATTTTGTTTTCTAAAATGTAAAAGTGTTTCACATTTTGTAATTTTGTTTTGCACTTCCCGGCCACCATAGTTTGGCCTGTTTTTTTCAAGTCTTTTGTGTGGATTTTGAGAGGGAGTTTGGCTGGACATTTTGCAGAAACCGGGCGGCACGGTGGTGTAGTGGTTAGCGCTGTCGCCTCACAGCAAGAAGGTCCTGGGTTCGAGCCCCGGGGCCGGCGAGGGCCTTTCTGTGTGGAGTTTGCATGTTCTCCCCGTGTCCGCGTGGGTTTCCTCCGGGTGCTCCGGTTTCCCCCACAGTCCAAAGACATGCAGGTTAGGTTGACTGGTGACTCTAAATTGACCGTAGGTGTGAATGTGAGTGTGAATGGTTGTCTGTGTCTATGTGTCAGCCCTGTGATGACCTGGCGACTTGTCCAGGGTGTACCCCGCCTTTCGCCCGTAGTCAGCTGGGATAGGCTCCAGCTTGCCTGCGACCCTGTAGAAGGATAAAGCGGCTAGAGATAATGAGATGAGATGAGATTTTGCAGAAACCTAGCTAATATCAGCTCTACTGTGTTTTGGCGTGCATACAGGAAATACATGGGCTGTATTGAACACAGTTAAACACATGTATGTCTAAAACTGCTCAAAATGAGCTGCTAGACTGTATGCTGGATGACTATGTTGTCAATTTTCAACCTACCCATTATGGAGTTACTCTAACAATTCACCAGTGCCTTGCCAAGTATGATCTCATCTCATCTCATTATCTCAAGCCGCTTTATCCTTCTACAGGGTCGCAGGCAAGCTGGAGCCTATCCCAGCTAACTACGGGCGAAAGGTGAGGTACACCCTGGACAAGTCGCCAGGTCATCACAGGGCTGACACATAGACACAGACAACCATTCACACTCTCATTCACACCTACGGTCAATTTAGAGTCACCAGTTAACCTAACCTGCATGTCTTTGGACTGTGGGGGAAACCGGAGCACCCGGAGGAAACCCACGCGGACATGGGGAGAACATGCAAACTCCGCACAGAAAGGCCCTCACCGGCCCCGGGGCTCGAACCCAGGACCTTCTTGCTGTGAGGCGACAGCGCTAACCACTACACCACCATGCCGCCCATGCCAAGTATGATAGCCCCTCAAATTAATTTTGCTTGAGGTTTAGTTGTGTGTGGTTGTTTTTTTTTTTAAACATTATCCTTACTCACCAAAACCTGTGGGCACCAGCCACCGCTGCTTTCCCAAACCATTAACACTGGATCCCCCCCAAGGCTGTGTCCTCTCTCCTCTACTCTTCTCCCTGTACACCAACAGCTGCACCTCCAGTCATTAGTCTGCAAGCTCCTAAAGTTTGCAGATGATACCACCTTCATTGGGCTCATCCCTGATGAGGATGAGTCTGCCTACGGGTGGAATATTGACCATCCGGTGTCCTGGTACAGGCAGAACAACTTAGAGCTCAATGCTTTAAAGACAGTGGAGATGATCGTAGACTTCAGAAGGAACTCTGCCACACCCTCCCCCATCACCCTGTTTGACTCCCCAGTAACCTCTGTGGAGTATTTCCGCTTCCTGAGCACTACAATCATTCAGGACCTCAAGTGGGGGATGAATATCTGCTCTCTCACCAAGAAAGCACAGCAGAGGATGTTCTTCCTGCGGTAGTTGAAGTTCGATCTGCCAAAGACAGTGATGGTGCACTTTTACACCGCCATCATCGAGTCCAAACTGATAGATGATATTGTGCCACTGGTCTCTGTTAGGACATATCCTAATCAGAAGCCATGGGTCAATGGCTCTGTCCGCAGAACTCTGAGAGCACGCACCACCGCTTATAATAAGGGGATGAAAAGTGTCAATATGTCACATTACAAGTCCGCTTCCTAAGGTGTGTGGTCAAAGAGGCCAAGAGGAAATATAAGGACAGAGTGGAAGCTCAACTACATGAGCACAACCACAGATGCCTATGGCAAGGATTACAAACAATCACAGATTACAAAGCCACATCTCACAATTCAGGCACTGTTGACCCCTCATTGGCCAATGATCTGAATAAATTCTACGCCCGGTTCGAAAATAAAACATGCACCATAGGCACATACAACTTCAGAAGCATCAGCACAATAGTCACAGACAGTAAGGACTGCTCACTTACAGTACAGTGACTGAGCATGATGTGAGAAGAGGATTGAAATGAGTGAATACCAGGAAGTCTGCCAGACCCAATGGATATCTGGCCAGGTCCTAAAATCTTGTGCTGACCAGTCTGCCCCAGTATTCACCACCATCTTCAATATGTCATTGACCGAGTCCACTGTCCCTACATGCTTCGAGAAATCAGTTGTTGTTCCAGTTCCCAAGAAAAATAACCCAAAATGCTTGAATGATTACCGCCCAGTGGCACTGACATCCCTGGTAATGAAAGACTCATCAAGGATTACAACCCTGCGATGACCTGGCGACTTGTCCAGGGTGTACCCCACCTCTTGCCCATAGTCAGCTCGGATAGACTCCAGCTTGCCTGTGACCCTGTACAGGATAAGCGGCTACAGATAATGGATAGATGGATGGATCAAGGATTACATCTGTTCAGTTTTGCCACCTTCAATAGAGCCCTTTCTGTTTGCGTACAAGCCAAACAGAAGTACGGATGATGCAGTTTCCCATGTCCTGCATACCACTCTTTCCCATCTGGACATGGGTAAAGGAAATTATGCAAGACATATTCAATGATTATTTGCTCTGCTTTTAATACCATAGTACCTGACAGCCTGGGCAACAAGCTCAGAAATCTGGGGCTGAGTTCCTCTCTCTGTGACTGGGTTTTGGACTCCCTGATTGGCAAGCCTCAAGTGGTTAGAGTTGGCACCACTGTCTCCAATACGCTCATCCTTAACATCAGAGCCCCACATGGATGCATCCTGAGTCCTCCACTGTACTCATTGTACACACACGACTGCGAGCCCAAACACAGCTCTAACACCATCATGAAATTGGCAGATGACACTGTCATAGTTGGCTTGATCTCGAATGAGGACAAGTCTGCTTACTTTGATGAGGTGAAAACACTGTCCAGGCGGTGTCAGTCTAACAACTTAGATCTTAATGTCTGCAAAACCAAATAAATGATCGTGGATTTCAGGCAGAAGAGACAGAAAAACTACACTCCACTCAGGATCCATGGGACACCAGTGCACAGAGTCAGCAGCTGTACAGTGGTGCTTGAAAGTTTGTGAACCCTTTTAGAATTTTCTATATTTCTGCATCAATATGACCTAAAACATCAGATTTTCACACAAGTCCTAAAAGTAGATAAAGAGAACCCAGTTAAACAAATGAAACAAAAATATTATACGTGGTCATTTATTTATTTAGGAAAATGATCCAAAATTACATATCTGTGAGTTGCAAAAGTATGTGAACCTTTGCTTTCAGTATCTGGTGTGACCCCCTTGTGCAGCAATAACTGCAACTAAATGTTTCCAATAACTGTTGATCAGTCCTGCACACTGGCTTGGAGGAATTTTAGCCCATTCCTCCGTACAGTACAGCTTCAACTCTGGGATGTTGGTGGGTTTCCTCACATGAACTGCTCGCTTCAGGTCCTTCCACAGCATTTCGATTGGATTAAGGTGAGGACTTTGACTTGGCCATTCCAAAACATTAAATTTATTCTTCTTTAACCATTCTTTGGTAGAATGACTTGTGTGCTTAGGGTCGTTGTCTTGCTGCATGACCCACCTTCTCTTAAGATTCAGTTCATGGATAGATGTCCTGACATTTTCGTTTAGAATTTGCTGGTATAATTCAGAATTCATTGTTCCATCAATGATGGCAAGCCATCCCGGCCCAGATGCAGCAAAACAGGCCCAAACCATGATACTACCACCACCATGTTTCACAGATGGGATAAGGTTCTTATGCTGGAATTCAGTGTTTTCCTTTCTCCAAAAACGCTTCTCATTTAAACCAAAAAATTCTATTTTGGTCTCATCTGTCCACAAAATTTTTTTTCCAATAGCCTCCTGGCTTGTCCACGTGATCTTTAGCAAACTGCAGACGAGCAGCAATGTTCTTTTTGGAGAGCAGTGGCTTTCTCGTTGCAACCCTGCCATGCACACCATTGTTGTTCAGTGTTGTCCTGATGGTGGACTCATGAACATTAACATTAGCCAATGTGAGATAGGCCTTCAGTTGCTTAGAAGTTACCCTGGGGTCCTTTGTGACTTCACCGACTATTACAGGCCTTGCCCTTGGAGTGATCTTTGTTGGTCGACCACTCCTGGGGAGGGTAACAATGGTCTTGAATTTCCTCCATTTGTACAAAATCTCTCTGACTGTGGATTGGTGGAGTCCAAACTCTTTAGAGATGGTTTTGTAACCTTTTCCAGCCTGATGAGCATCAACAACACTTTTTCTGAGGTCCTCAGAAATTTCCTTTGTTTGTGTCATGATACACTTCCACAAACATGTGTTTTGAAGATCAGACTTTGATAGATCCCTGTTCTTTAAATAAAACAGGGTGCCCACTCACACCTGATTGTCATCCCATTGATTGAAAACACCTGACTCTAATTTCACCTTCAAATTAACTGCTAATCCTAGAGGTTCACATACTTTTGCCACTCACAGATATGTAATATTGGATCATTTTCCTCAACAGATAAAAAACCAAGTATAATACTTTTGTCTCATTTGTTCCACTGGGTTCTCTTTATCTACTTTTAGGACTTGTGTGAAAATCTGATGTTTTAGGTCATATTTATGCAGAAATATAGAAAATTCTAAAGGGTTCACAAACTTTCAAGCACCACTGTAGATATCTTGGAGTACACACCTCCGAGGACCTAACCTGGACTCATCACATTTCCACCCTGGTGCTGAAAGCAAGACAACACCTATATTACCTCAGGAGACTGAGGAAATTTCAGATCCCTCCCAGTCTTCTGATAACATTCTATACTGTCACCACTGAGTCAGTGCTTCCAAGCTGCATCACTGCCTGGTTTGGCAACTGCAGCTTACAAGACTGTAACACCCTTCAAAGAGTGGTACGATGTGCTGAACACATCACAAAAACTCCACTATCATTCCTGTCTGACATCTACACATACCAGTGCAAGTCCAGGGCAAAGCGGATTATCACAGACACACCTTCCACCTGCACAATAAACTTTTACAGTGGCTACATTCAGGCAAACACCTCCGTAGCCATATGGCCAGGACTGAGAGGCTGAGGAAGACACTAAATGAGGCCTGAGCACCATCTCTGTCACTGTCACTTTATTGCATCTGCACTTTACAACCTACAGCTAACAATAATAGCTCACCTATGTTTGTGTGTATACAAACTTAGGTTTTTTTTATTCATATTTATATGTATATTTATATTTTTAGAGGTTTTATACACAGTACTGTGCAGAGCTGTTTTGACACACACAACATTTCACTGCCATTGTTTTTATACGGGGGTGGCACAGTGTTGTAGTGGTTAGCACTGCCGCCTCACAGCAAGAAGGTTCTGGGTTCGAGCCCAGTGGCCAATGGGGGCGTTTCTGTGTGGAGTTTGCATGTTCTCCCTGTGTCTGCGTGGGTTTCCTCCGGGTGCTCCGGTTTCCCCCACAGTCCAAAGACATGCAGGTTAGGCTAATTGGTGACTCTAAATTAACCATGAGTGTGAATGGTTGTTTGTCTCTATGTGTCAGCCCTGCAATGACCTGGCAACTTGTCCAGGGTGTACCCCACCTTTCGCCCATAGTCGCTTGCCCACGACCCTGCACAGGATAAGCAGTTACAGATAATGGATGGATGGATGTTTTTATATGATTGTGCATGTGACAAATAAAGTAATCTCTCTCTCTCCTCCATCACCGTTCTGGTATGCTGCTGCCACTGCCAAGGACAGACTGCAGCGCATCATTCGCTCTGCTGAGAGGACAAATGATTGCAACCTTCCATCTCTTCAGGACCTGTACGACTCCAGGACCCTGAAGAGAGCAGAAAGGATGACTTGTCCAGGGCTGACCCCTCTCACCCCGGACACAAACTTTTTGAGACACTTCCATCTGGTAGGAGGTTGCGATCCATTAGAACCAAAACCTCATGCTATGAGGCCAGCTTTTTCTCCACTGCAGTTGGCCTCATCAATAAAATCAGAGACTTCCACTGACTCTACACCCTTAACTCACACACTCATTCTGTAACATAAATGTACTTCGTCTCTGAACTGCGATTCATGGTCATGCCATGCATCTTCATTCTGTGAACTTTTATTGCACATTCTGGCACACACTGTATAGCTTGGTTATTTATTTAACCCTATTCTCTCCTCGCGCATTCATATCATGACTCTTCATCTTCATATTACCTATTTTTGCACAGTCCGAGTCATACTGCACAGCTCAGACTTCAAAACAACCCATGCACATACTCCTTAAATACACAAAATTGCCAAAAGTATTTGCTCATCTGCCTTGACTCACATATGAGCTTAAGTGACATCCCATTCCTAATCCATAGGGTTCAATATGACGTTGGTCCACTCTTTGCAGCTAGAACAGCTTCAACTCTTCTGGGAAGGCTGTCCACAAGGTTTAGGAGTGTGTTTATGGGAATTTTTGACCATTCTTCCAGAAGCGCATTTGTGAGGTCACACACTGATGTTGGACGAGAAGGCCTGGCTCTCAGTCTCCGCTCTAATTCATCCCAAAGGTGTTCTATCGGGTTGAGGTCAGGACTCTGTGCAGGCCAGTCAAGTTCATCCACACCAGACTCTGTCATACATGTCTTTATGGACCTTGCTTTGTGCACTGCTGCACAGTCATGTTGGAAGAGGAAGGGGCCAGCTCCAAACTGTAAAAACAGTCTGCATGCCTAGGTGCTTGATTTTATACACCTGTGGCCATGGAAGTGATTGGAACACCTGATTCCGATAATTTGGATGGGTGAGCAAATACTTTTGGCAATATAGCGTATGTCTATTTTTCACATTTATATATTTTAGATTCTTTTTTTTTATTTTATATATGACTACTTTTTGTCGATTTTTTAAATTATTTTATCTTAACTGTTCAAGCACCGGGCGGCACGGTGGTGTAGTGGTTAGCGCTGTCGCCTCACAGCAAGAAGGTCTGGGTTCGAGCCCCGTGGCCAGCGAGGGCCTTTCTGTGTGGAGTTTGCATGTTCTCCCCGTGTCTGCGTGGGTTTCCTCCGGGTGCTCCGGTTTCCCCCACAGTCCAAAGACATGCAGGTTAGGCTAACTGGTGACTTTAAATTGACTGTAGGTGTGAATGTGAGTGTGAATGGTTGTCTGTGTCTATGTGTCAGCCCTGTGATGACCTGGCGACTCATCCAGGGTGTACCCCGCCTTTCGCCCGTAGTCAGCTGGGATAGGCTCCAGCTTGCCTGCGACCCTGTAGAACAGGATAAAGCGGCTACAGATAATGAGATGAGATGTTCAAGCACCAACCACCAAAACAAATTCCTTGTATGTGAAAACGGACTTGGCAATAAACTCAGTTCTGATTCTGATTCTAAAACTGAATGTTTGTTACATCAGCTTTCTGTTACATCAACTCCCAGGTTTCCACAGAAGTAGGAAAGGTCACATTAAAAATGCAGCCTGGCCAAAAGAAAACAATGTTAATAACTAATAGTATAGCGTGTTTCATCAGAATCAGAATTCAATCAGAATCAGTTTCATTCATTGGGCTCTCTAGACTATTGTCTTAAAATCTATAACTATTTACACTACTGTTCAAAAGTTTGGGGTCACCCAGACAATTTTGTGTTTTCCATGAAAAGTCACACTTTTATTTACCACCATAAGTTGTAAAATGAATAGAAAATATAGTCAAGACATTTTTCTGGCCATTTTGAGCATTTAATCGACCCCACAAATGTGATGCTCCAGAAACTCAATCTGTTCAAAGGAAGGTCAGTTTTATAGCTTCTCTAAAGAGCTCAACTGTTTTCAGCTGTGCTAACATGATTGTACAAGGGTTTTCTAATCATCCATTAGCCTTCTGAGGCAATGAGCAAACACATTGTACCATTAGAACACTGGAGTGAGAGTTGCTGGAAATGGGCCTCTATACACCTATGGAGATATTGCACCAAAAACCAGACATTTGCAGCTAGAATAGTCATTTACCACATTAGCAATGTATAGAGTGTACTTCTGATTAGTTTAAAGTGATCTTCATTGAAAAGAACAGTGCTTTTCTTTCAAAAATAAGGACATTTCAAAGTGACCCCAAACTTTTGAACGGTAGTGTCTTAAATGTCTGTTTTTGTGACATCAATAACAGCAGGATGGAGAATTAATGCTTTCAGAATGTTGATACTGACGCAGTCTACCACAGAGCGGCGCTGCTGAGAACGTTTGCTTTTTTTCTGCTAGTCGTCTCTTAGCAACGGTTGTCAAGGCAATGACGCAAAAGTGGCAAGTTTGACTTACCCCATTTGTGGAGAATAGTTGACAGAAGAACTGCCGCAATGCAGCAAGGTCGAGACCCTTTTCCTTTTCCCAAATACGAGAATGATCAGACTTTTACCGGAATTAAGCCATGGCAGGTAACCTTTTTTTTTAATTGGCGTCCTCTTTTAATGAAACTAGATTGCGTTTTATTCAATTCAGTAACAGCAAGTTTTGTTTTGAATAGAAGATTCAGAAAACACCCTTTAAAAAGCCCACGCACATCGCACAGAATGAGGAACCCTGGAGCCGCTTGAACAGCAGCCCGACTTTCTCTAGCTTGAGGAGAAGTGTTCTATACCATAAAGAGGTGAGCTGATCCGGCTCCATGTTTAACACAACTCATTTATATAAAGTTCACTCAAGTGACTTCCACTGGAGCAAACTGTCTTTTACATTTGTCTTGTACTACTTTTCGGTCAAGACCCCGAAAGACAGCCTGGACTTCCATCTCAGCGCTGTCTATGATAACCATCTGCTTTTCCTCCTGAATAAGAATGAAACTTTGTTCCAGAAAGAAACTCTGCTGAGAGACCTTGGGTGAGGATTTTGAGCATTACAAAGTTGGTGCACATTTTTAAGAAAATGAATACCAGGCATTGCTGCAAGTTTTATTTCTTAATTTCATTCCAGAGATAACGATGAGGATGTCCCAAAACGTGATGATAAAATGAAGCTAAGAGTGTGGGTAAACCCCCAGAAAGCTTCCATTCATAGCATTGAGGGAGCCATCGGTAAGAAACAGTTCCACTTCTTTACAGGATTCATGGTGGTGAAAATGTAAATAGATTAGATTAGATAAAACTTTATTGATCCCTTTGGGAGGGTTCCCTCAGGGAAATTAAGATTCCAGCATCATTACAGATAAACAGAGAAAATAAATAGAGAAAAACTTCTAGATATATTAAAATAAATTAAGTATTTACATATACAAATATAAAAAGAATAAGATATGGGGAAGAGATGTAGATGGCAGTAATGCAACACTGGATGCCAGCTGCTGTAAAGATGAGATTAGATTAGAGGGTTCCCTCAGGGAAATTAAGATTCCAGCAGCATCATTACAGATACAGAAGAAAACTTCTAGATAAATTAAAATAAATTAAATATTTACATATACAAATATAAAAAGAATCAGATATCGGGAAGGGGGGAGGGAAAAAAATTGCTTATTGTTAGGCTAGGCTACTGTTCCTCCCCCCCAGAGAGGAGTTGTACAGTCTGATGGCGTGAGGGACAAAGGAGTTTTTGAGTCTGTTCGTCCTGCACTTGGCAAGGAGCATTCTGTCACTGAACAGGCTCCTCTGGTTGCTGATGACAGTGTGCAGAGGGGGTGACTGGCATCGTCCATGATGTTCAATAGTTTGTCCATAGTCGTCTTCTCTGCCACCGTCACTAGAGAGTCCAGCTTCACGCCGACCACAGAGCCGGCCCGCCTGATCAGTTTATCCAGCCTGGATGTGTCCTCCTTGGATGTGCTGCCCCCCCCCAGCACACCATGGTGTAAAACAGGACACTGGCGACCACAGACTGATAGAACATCCACAGGCGTTTCCCGCAGATGTTAAAGGACCTCAGCCTCCTAAGGACTCATAGCCTGCTCTGTCCCTTCCTGTATAAGTGATTGGTGTTGCAAGTCCAATCCAGCTTGCTGTCCAGCCACAGCCCGAGGTACTTGTAGGAAGCCACAGCCTCCACCTCGACTCCCTTGATCAGAACTGGTCGTGACCTTGGTCTGGACCTCCCAAAGTCAATGACCAGCTCCTTGGTCTTCAAGGTGTTGAGCTGCAGATGGTTCCTGTTGCACCGCACAGCAAAGTCCCTCACCAGGCTCCTATACTCCTCCTCTCTGTCATCACTGATACACCCAATGATAGCTGTGTCATCGGTGAACTTCTGAATGTGACACAGCTCTGAGTTGTAGCAGAAGTCCGCGGTGTCACGGAAAATAAATAAATAAATAAATAAATACAAAGTACGAATCACGGATATGAGAGATTTTCCGTGAAATATCAATGGTAAATTAATCAAGTAAATATATAAATGCAGGTACGATGTTTTAATTATGAACTTCGGTATTTGTCTGAGACTTTAGTTTGTTTTATCCGTAATCAGAGCCGGTTCAGACCTCCATGGGGCCCTCTTAACTGAACCCCAAAATGTTCAACAGTCGCACCTGACACCCAGTGCTTCCACTCATCCCCCCTTTAAACAGATTGCACTCGTGTCGCCACCTGCTGGTCTAACTGGCTGGACTCTGTGCTGCTTGTTAGAAACTTAAGCATCGCGCCTGGAAAATATAGATAAGGCTACTATTAATTCAGCTCCATCAAATTGGCTGCACTTGTTTTACCTTCAGATACTGTAATTAAAATGTAGGATTATTATTTAGCACCATTGTCATATTTCACGAGTTTTATTTATTCACTAATATATCTGCATCTATATTTGCCTGTGGGCTATCCAAGCAAACAAAATTCAGTCTTAGTAAATATTTATCCATTACTTTCCATTTTGTACAAGTGCAGTTGTAACTACACTCAGAACGATTGATATAACACTTAAATTGTAGAAGCCAGCAAGACGCACACGGAGACCGTCCGGGGTTCACCCAGGGCGCACCGCCCTGTTATGTAGGTCAAACACCGACGAGCCCCGTCCGTCCCACCCGGAGAGGAGAGTTACCTGACTGCTGTTCATTTTCATGCAGTTTCTTTTTCCTTTTTTCACTCCCCGAGGCGGACCCGGCGCCGTGGGGGGGCGAAAGGGGGCGTCGCCCCCTCGTGGCTACAGCCCCGCCCCCTCAACGGAGACTCAGATCATTTAATTGTTTTCTTATGTATTTCATAATGTATTATAGACGTATTAATAATTTGCATTTTCAAATACGAAAGATTAAGTGGTTGCGCATTGCACAAAAATACATTTCACATAAATCACTACTAAAACTGGCACGGTAGAACAAATCTGATTGGTTGTTATGACACAAGAGCACTGTCTCTGCAATATCCTGTAATATGCAGTCAAGTTTACGGGAGTAGTCTTTCCCCCACCGAATTAAACCAATTCAATCACAATATTGTGAATCCATTTTCTTTCTTTGTAGGCTAAGTTTATCTCCGTTTATGTTGGTGTATGTGTTCATATATGGTCCGCTTTGTGCGCAAATAGCGTAAGAATATGTGTCGTTGACGTCACCCCCCATGCAGCGGGGGTGAAAATTCATCACTTCAGTGTGTTTAGTCCCCTACACGCCTAAACTGGGATCGCGGATTAAGTGGTTAGCGTTGACTCGGTGCGAGTCAGGAAGGCTATTACTGGTGCAGCCGCGGGGTCTGTTGATTTTTTTTAATTATGATTTTGGCCGCCGAGCCAAGTACCTTAGGGTGTTTTCACACCTGGTCCCCTTTAAAGGAACCAGACTCAGTCCTCTTTAAGTGGACCAAAAAGTGGACCAACAGAAAAAGAACTCAGTTCTTTTTGTGTTCACACTGTGAATTTATTACAAAGAGGACTGGGTTCTCTTTCTGGTCCAGTTATGCTTTGATGGGGCCTCAGTCACATACATATATATATATATATATATATATATATATATATATATATATATATATATATGTGTGTGTGTGTGTTTATATTTATATATTTATAAATATATATAAACATATATACAAATATAAACACACACACATATATATATATATATATATATATATATATATAAATATAATATTAATGTTTATATATATATAATATTAATGTTTATATATATATAATATTAATGTTTATATATATATAATATTAATGTTTATATATATATATATAATATTAATGTTTATATATATATAATATTAATGTTTATATATATATAATATTAATGTTTATATATATATATATAATATTAATGTTTATATATATATATATATATATATATATATATATATATATATATATATGAGTTATATTATTGTGGCCGACTCATCAGTCAGTAAGTTCAGAGAACTGTAAGCGGCTGTGGTAAGTTCCAAAAGGAAGTTGAGTTTCCCTGCTACAGTCACGTGACCAACTACGGCAAACGAAGAATGTTAAACTACAGTGAAAACGGCGAAGTGAACCCGGTGCGCTTTTTGTTCACAATGCGCAGATTAGGCGAACTGAGGTGGTCTCAGTTCGGTTCGCTTTAAAGGGGTCTGGGTACGGTTGGAGTGTTCACATATGCGCAAAAAAATGCTGAGTCATCGATCTGAGTTCGGTTAGATGGCTGAAAGGGACCAAGTGTGAAAACACCCTTAGACTTGCATTGACGTTTTGTTTTCATGCCGCGGAGCTATCTGTATGTATTTTAAATGTAAAGGACTTGCCTGTAGGTTT
Source organism: Neoarius graeffei (assembly GCF_027579695.1). Taxonomy (NCBI): domain Eukaryota; kingdom Metazoa; phylum Chordata; class Actinopteri; order Siluriformes; family Ariidae; genus Neoarius; species Neoarius graeffei. Next base: position 60,078,282 of record NC_083578.1, on the reverse strand, counting down.
GTGTGTTGTTTTATGTTTGGCATCTTTCCGGTTGTAACGCGTGTCTGTGAGAAAATCGGAGGGGAGGGGTAACAGGTGGGCACGGGGGCTGATAAAGCGCAACTGCCCTGGTGATGTGTCACATGATTTTCCCGGACTAAAGCGACCTTCGGGGCCGTGGTTTTGTGGTTGGCGCAGTTAATTGTTTGAAACACGTTGTCAGACCGCCATCACTACTACACACTATATGAAAAATATTTGCCCTCTTGCGATTTCTAATTGCCCCCTTAGTAAACTGTTCCTGGCGCCGGGCCTGACTGGGAATCTGACGTGCGCGACGGACGGTCACGTCGTCACTTTTTTTCCCCCACGGGGCCTCTGAGTTTGCGGGGCCCTACGCAACGTGCGTATTGGGTGAACCGGTACTGTCCGTAATTTACTGGCATCCGTATTTTGTATCACTTTTTTTTCCCCCCAATTTCCGTACTCCGTGACCTAGCCGTATTTCATCAACCACCGACTCAGCCTCCCAATCTAAAACATCCAATAAAATTAACTTCGATAAGATTTAATTAGCTTAACACTGGCTGTGGAAGCGGTAACAGTTGCATCTATTCTTAACATCTTTGGTTGGATTTTGTTTGTTTGTAACCGTCAGGACCATCCCAACATTCCCGCAGCAGGTTGAAGCTCTTTAAACTACTGTTTTATGTAGCTAATATTACCTCACAGTGTGCATGGTGCTGATGTATAGTGAATTATTCAGATTGCGTTTGGTCTTTTTTCCCTTTCAGAGTCTCACCACAACGCTTCTACAAACCAAGGCTACTCCAGGAAGCAAGATGGCGGCTTTTATAACATTTAATGCTGAAGCTACAAACTTCACTTTGCAGCAACTTCTGTGATACGAGAAGAAAAAAAAATCCACTGCCGTCGCTAGCTAAATAAATAGATACAGACAGAACAGTTCAGTAGTCGTCTTTAATTAAGAAATGAAAGCAACACACGCAATTTGTTCTAGTTAGCTAATGCAATAACCGAGGTTAGCTAAAGCTAATTCTGGACACACACACACACACACACAGGTAGGAGTTATGGTGAAGATCAGAATCGCTTCTATACTCATAGACCAGACAGGAAACGCTGGAGGAAAACCTCCAGAATCCCACCGGTACTAGTATATCTGATCGAGTCATCATTTCTAACCACAATCTCCATTGCGGTGCCCTGAAACTGCTATCCGGCTAGAAAAAGCCCAAACGCTCATCGCCACAGCGGGCTAACGAGTCTTTTCTTATCATTTCTGAATCCGGGCAGGGCAACACCACGGATCAGATCAAATAAGATCACGGTGTAGATTTTTAAAGACATACAAACACATTCATTCAAACAACACAAACACTCAGGTCATTCAAACACAACACACTCACCCGACAACACTCACACAATGGGAGTCTGTTTCCGGGTTAGTGGCCTTTTATAGCACTCGGCTGAACTAACAAAACAAAAGATGATCAGCGCCACTGTGTGGCCAGTGTGGGGTATAACCGATAATATTATGACAATAATATACAGAAAACTTGACTTCAAGCTTCAGTTGCTTTCTATATCTTGACTAATATTGATTCCAGCAGATCAACTGGTTGTTTCTCAACTATTATATTCTGAAATGTTGTTTACAAGCAGACTAGCTTGAACAATTAATAAATATTTTTCACAAACAATTGAATTTGATTTGTTCATCTTTAGTAATAATTTCAGGAGGAGTGCTTGTTTGATTTTTCTAACATCTCATCTCATTATCTCTAGCCGCTTTATCCTGTCCTACAGGGTCACAGGCAAGCTGGAGCCTATCCCAGCTGACTACGGGCGAAAGGCGGGGTACACCCTGGACAAGTCGCCAGGTCATCACAGGGCTGACACATAGACACAGACAACCATTCACACTCACATTCACACCTACGGTCAATTTAGAGTCACCAGTTAACCTAACCTGCATGTCTTTGGACTGTGGGGGAAACCGGAGCACCCGGAGGAAACCCACGCGGACACGGGGAGAACATGCAAACTCCACACAGAGAGGCCCTCACCGGCCACGGGGCTTGAACCCAGAACCTTCTTGCTGTGAGGCGACAGTGCTAACTACTACACCAGTGTGCCGCCCCATAGTTAAAACAGTAAAAATGAAAATGTAATCCATCATTTTGTCATATTCCCAATATCTTAATGCAAAGAATCCTACAAAATTTTTAAAAAATGTCAAAAAGGCACATGGCTTGCCTCAATTTTCAGCAAACATGATTCATGTGTGATAAATCAAAGGAATAAAATTACAAATAAAATCAACATATTTGTCATTTCATTATCTTCATAATGTCTGTTAATGATAAAAACGTAAAAGTTAATAGGTAAAAGGAAATCACTGCATTTCTCGAAAAAAAATACATAATACATGTCAAAATGAAAAGTGCAGTTTTTAACAATTGAACAGTTTGATAAACTCATAGAAGTGCCCAATTTGTAATCCACTTTGTTGAAATGAATAGATGAAAGCAAACGAACATAATGCTTCTCAACACAGCCCTTTCCTGCCTTGAAATTTGATAAATGTCAAGGCCGACCAAGATGTACTTTTTAGAGCTAGACTATCATATCCGGTTGTATTTGATATTTTTACATCTCTATATTTGCCTGACTGAATCAAGAGTTCAGGAATCTATCTTGTTTGTTGTATAACTACACCTAACAGTTGACATGGGTTAGTTAATCTGGGATTGCATTCCAGGTTAATCTTGGGTGGTCTAAAGGGATACAAACAACAACTGCAACCCATGTTAACAGTCACTAGGAAACATCATCAATGTCTGTGGCTTCATCATCAGGTACAATTGAATAAACAGTTATATGTGATTGGGTGAGTTGTGTTTATGGGGTTTCTCTAGGAAAATGTGCTGAAATGGGATTTACAATCATTTTGATGATGTCTATACTGTAGGAACAGTGGGTCTTCTTCCATTTTTTCCTACCTCTAAACAGAGCATCTATCATGACAGTGATATTTCAGTCTGTTGGAATTACCCATTTACTAATATCACAAATTTTGGGTGGCATGGTGGTGCAGTGTTGGCACTGTCGCCTCACAGCAAGAAGGTTCTGGGTTTAAACCTCACCATTGATGGGGGCCTTTCTACGTGGAGTTTGCATGTTAGGTTAACATGGGGCGGCCTTGGGCTGAAATGCCTTTGAGCAAGGCACCTAACCTCCAACTGCTCCCCAGGTGCTATAGCATAGCTGTCCACTGCTCTGGGTATGTGTGCGTGCTCATTACTCACTTGTGTGTGTGCATGCATGTGTTCACTGCTTCAGATGGGTTAAATGTAAAGGATGAATTTCACTGTGCTTGAGTGTGCATGATAAAGGCTTCCTCTTCTTCTCCCCGTATCTGCGTGGGTTTCTTCTGGTTGCTCTGGTTTCCCCCACAGTTCAAAGACATGCAGATTACTCAGCCACTGGGATTGTACAACCCAGTGCATACTTAGTGCTGGTCCTGGATAAATACATATAATTCAGTGCATACTTAGTGCTGGAGGATTGCATCAGGAAGAGCATCCAGTGTAAAATCTATGCCAAATCAAATATGCAGAATAGGTCTGCTGTGGTGACCCCTAATAGGAGCAGCCAGAAGAAGAAGAAGAAGAAGAAGATGATGATGATTATAACAAATTTGACATTATCACATCATTAAATTTTAAAAACAAATATGGGAGAATGTGACTTGTCATAGGATATGATATATTTCATATGCATGTTTTGTTTTGTCTGTTTGTTTTATTACATTAAACTTTGAGAGTTTTGGAGAAGTATTAGATATGGAATTTTTATATAATAATTACATAAGTATTACAGAGAATAATTACAGAGTATTATTCCCACACGTGGAAACAATACTCTGGACAATGTTTACACCATGCATAGAGGCGCCTACAAAGCCCTTCCTCTCCCCCACCTTGGGGCCTCAGATCACTCCACTGTTATGCTAATGCCAGCATACAGGCTTCTGGTTAAAGTCACCAAACCAGCTACAAAGCAGGTACATGTGTGGCCAGAGGGGTCCTCAGAGGCACTCCAGGACTGTTTTTCCACCACTGATACCCCTTTTCCACCAAATCAGTTCCAGGGCTGGTTCGGGGCCAGTGTTGGTGCTGGTTCACAACTCGTTCAACTTGCGAGCCAGCTGAGAACCAGTTTGCTTTTCTATAGCTCGCGATGCTAAGGGAAGCCACGTCATTACGTCACTGTATACATCAGTTACGTCATTGTATACGTCAGTTACGTCGCTACGTTTGCATAAACCTTGGCGCGAATATCGAAGCAAAAACAACACGGAAGAAGCAGCAGCAGCAACAACAACAACAACAATAATAATAATGGATGATTTCGCGTTTGTACAGCTGCTGCTTCTCGTCGCTTAAAACTGGCGATCTTTCGCGGTCTTGTTATTGTTGTTGGTCTTAATAACTCCACCCCCCCGCTGACATAAGTGGTTCTTTCCTCTGGCCCAGCAGAGAGTTGGTGCTAGCCTGGAACCGGTTTTTCTGGCCCTAGAGCCAGTTCTTTGTCAGTGGAAACAGAAAACCCGGTTCCAAACTAAGCACTGGCCCCGAACCAGCCCTGGAACTGCTTTGGTGGAAAAGGGGCATGACGGGAGCATGTTCAGACAGGCGGCCACCTACAACAACACCACAGATCTCCAGGAGTACACGGAGACCGTCACTGCCTACATGAGGAAGTGCATGGACGACGTTACAGTCACCAGAACCATCTCCATTCGGGCAATTCAGAAGCCATGGCTGACAGGGGAAGTCCACAGGCTCCTGAGGGCTCGGAACGCCGCCTTCAGAGCTGGGGACGAGGTGGGCCTGAGGACAGCTAGGGCCAACCTGTCACGAGGCATCAGGGTGGCCAAGAGACAGTATTCCAGGAACATTGCTGACTACTTCAAAGACAGCAGAGACACCAGGAACCTGTGACGGGGGATTCAGACCATCACAGACTACAAGCCCTCACTGCAGACCTGTGATAACTCCACCTCTCTGCTGAATCAGTTGAACAACTTCTTCACTCGCATTGAGGCAAACAACAGCACCACGGCACAGAAGACCCCACCACCTCCTGGTGACCAGGTGTTGACGCTATCCCCAGATAGCGTGAGGAGAGCTCTCAGGACGACAAATGCACAGAAAGCCCCGGGTCCTGATAACATTCCTGGTCGTGTCCTGAGAGACTGTGCCGAGGAGCTCACAGATGTCTTTACAGACATCTTCAACATCTTGTTGAGCCAGGCTGTTGTCCCCACATGCTTCAAAGCCACCACCATCATCCCGGTCCTGAAGAAGCTGTCTCCCTCCTGCTTCAATGACTACCGCCCGGTTGCACTCACTCCCATCCTCATGAAGTGCTTCAAGTGGCTAGTCATGCGGCATATCAAGTCTGCCCTCCCCCCCGCTCTGGACCCTTTCCAGTTTGCCTACCAGTCCAACCATTCGACCAATGACGCCATCTCCACTGCCCTCCACTTAGCTCTCACCCACCTGGAGACAAAAGGCTCGTATGTCAGAATGCTGTTCATAGACTTTAGCTCAGCATTCAACACAATCATTCCTCAGCAGCTCATTCATAAACTGGACCAGCTGGGACTCAACACCTCCCTGTGCAACTGGCTGCTGGACTTCCTGACGGGGAGACCACAGGCTGTACGGGTCAGCAGCAACTCCTCCAGCACCATCACATTGAACACGGGGGCCCCCCCAAGGATGTGTGCTGAGCCCCCTCCTCTTCACTCTGCTGACCCACGACTGCACACCAACATCCAGCTCCAACCTCTTCATTAAGTTTGCGGACGACACGACTGTGGTGGGTCTCATCAACAATGGCGATGAGACAATCTACAGGAGTGAGGTGAGCCGCTTGGCCATGTGGTGCAAGGACAACAATCTCTGCCTGAATGTGGAGAAGACGAAGGAGATTGTTGTGGACTTCAGGAGAGCGCACACCCAGCATGCTCCACTAACTATCGATAGTGCTGCAGTGGAGAGGGTGAGCAGCACCAAGTTTCTGGTGTGTGCACATCTCTGAAGACCTGTCCTGGAGCAACAACACCGCATCACTGGCCAAAAAAGCTCAACAGCAAGGAGAGCAAGAGCCCCGGCCCCCATCATGTACACATTCTACAGAGGCACCATCGAGAACATCCTGACCAGCTGTATCACCGTGTGGTACGGCGCCTGCACCGTGTCCTGCTGCAAGACTCTGCAGCGCATCGTGAGAGCAGCTGAGAGGATCATTGGTGTCTCTCTCCCTTCTCTTATGGATATCTATAACTCCCGCCTCACCCACAAAGCCATCAGGATTGCAGGTGACCCCACCCACCCATCTCACAGCCTCTTCAGCCTGCTGCAATCGGGGAGGAGACTGCGGAGTCTCCAGGCCAAAACCAGCAGGCTCAAGGACAGTTTCTTTCATCAGGCGGTCAGGAGGTTCAAATCCCTCCCTGTTCTGCCCCTCCTCCCCCCTCTGCCCCCTGCCACAGATTCTGCCCGCACTCCCCCCTGCCCCCCCTTCAGCATCTGACATCATGTCACTCTCACAGTCCCCCCCCAAGACACACACACACACACATACTCTCAACATTCATTCGCACACTGAACTCAGGGACTGCACATTTCGCTTTACTTTGCTCATTTGCACTATTCTGCACTACCTCACCTTAACAGCTATTAGTTTATTGTTTATACTGCTTATTTCATGTTTACTTGCTATACCTCAAGT